>NC_079374.1:20845211-20867711 GCF_021018895.1 Seriola aureovittata
TGTATGAAAACTGCAATTGTGCACAGCTTCTTATTCTTCTCTGCTCCTTTTGTAAAACAGTTCACCCTCTAAGCATCAGCTTTGCCACTTTGACCTCAGAGCCTCATGTTTAACCTGCTGATCCGCGCTGTCTCTTCTCTCTCCTCTGAAGCTAATATATGTTTTTTGCTGCATCTCCTATTTCCTCTTGAACCGTGGAACTAATGGCTTTACTCCGTATATATGCATGTTTCTGTCCTTTGCTTTAACATCCCTCTATCCATCTCTTTGGTTTTCTTCCTGTGTTCTGTGTAAATAGAGAAACCCAAAGGTGCAGTGCATTTACATTGTCAATAAAAACAACAGCTGTGTCCATCCAGCGGGATTTAGAATTACATTTAAACTGGACGATAGTGAGTTTTGAGCATCCAAGTGTAGTTATAGTAAAAGAATTAAAACATCTCATGCACATAGACACACATTAACTTCGGAGAACGGGGGAATAAATATTAGAATGCAGTTTGCCAGTTGCATAGAGATGTAGTTTCAGTGACTTGTTATGGTAGTGTTACAGTTTGATATTCCCTGTAGACGGCTGGACGCCGCAAATCCCTCAAGTTCACTGGTTAAAGGAACTCCACGCCTGATTGGACTCTTGAGTGGTGAGGGCTGTTCCCTTGAGATTCCTCACTGGACAAACATCCTTTCTTTAAGCTCACTCTTTTCCCTGTAGAACAACCTGTTTGCAAGGTTCAGTTCTTTTGGGGAATGTGATTGGTTCTCAGAGGTGGCCAATATCCCTGTTTAATGTTGCTCAGGGTGACCTAACATGTTTTTGACTATACACCATACAAAATGTAATAACAAAATGCTGTATTTGTTGTCTTGTTAACAATTAGTTCATTGTTTTATCCAATCATAGTAACCAGGCAGGCCACTTTCTATGATGATCCACCAGAAACAGACCTGCAATCTGTTTTGAAATGCAGGCTACAGCTACATGAAATATGGTTTAGCAGAAATTAAACCTGGGTGGACATGTCACTAATAAATGTACACTGCCAACACTAATCTATTTACTTTTCCTGGTAAAATGTAAGTAGAAGCTGAGGAATGTAGATCATGTTGTTCTGAGCTCATTGTCCGCTCCTTACATCCTAGCTCTGTTTTCATGGCGCGCTATCATTCATGAGGCTGGCAATGTGAAATATTAGTGGGTGTAAGTTACACAGTAGGCTTATCAAGACTGTGTGTGTCTGAGTGTTTATCTTTTGGCGGCTCTTAACCATAGCATGTACATATGTATATGGCTTCAGCTACACCAGCTGTGCTTCTGTTTCTCTCTCAGTTCATTCTGGCTTCTTATGTTTCTCTACTCACACACAACAATACAACTTTGAACAGAACAATAGTTTTCTTACTTACATCAGCCTACGTTTTGACTTGAATTAAAACTACTGTCAAATGTTTTTTGCTGCTTAATAATCCACATAATGTTGTGTTAAATGGCTGAAACTCACACCATTATAGCTTAGACTTACTGTATTTGTCAGTTTGGAATTTTCACCATTGAACAGTTGCAAACTATCTTGACAAACCTAACCTTTGAGGGAACAGACGAGATCCAAAATGTAGGAAGCAACCTTATTAGCTATGTCACATCACCCAAGTGTATGTAACTTGCTGTAGTTTAAAATGCTCCTCGATGTTGATGTAGGTTTGAAGTAAGTTGTGACATGTTGGGTTTCTTCGATAAGCTGTGTTAGCATGTCGTGCAGTTAGTGACCACATTAGCTAAATGGTAGTTAGGGAGCTAGTTGAGGTGAAGTAAGCATTAACCACTATGGCTGTGCAACAAGCTTCAAGAGATGTGCAAACTGAGGCGTACATAAATTAAACATACCTGTTTTTTCTATGTCTATGTTCTTATGATTGCAATTATTAACATTACCACATACATTACTAAACAAAAAAAAAATAATAATAAATTAAGTGATGTTAGCTCGCATCACATAGTGAAATTTAGTATCTTATTTTATAATTTTGTCAGCCACTGTCTTGTGGCCATTTGAATTGCTGCGTTCCATCTTAAACCAAGGGCTCAGTGACTTCAACATCCAGCTGCGATGATTCACCATCAGCTATTTTTATTGGAAATTTTTACTATGCTGTTTTCCTCATCTCTCTCATTATATTAGAGATTTTATAGTCAAATCTTTGTTCTCAGTGAGACTTTGTTTTGATTGGCCTATTGTGATGCTTGAACCTTATAAAGAAATAGCTGAAAGCGAGCATCAGACAGAACATTAATTTTGCCTTACTTGAATTTTCTACTGAATACCTTTTTATAAGTTCATAGACATCAAGGCTGACAGCAATCAGGTTATTCATGCTAGTGACTCATTTTGCTTGGACTAATTTCATAAATATAGGTTTGCCATCAAAGTAAGAGTTAACAAGAAATGTATTAAGTCTTAAGAAAAAAGCTAACAAATGCTAATAAATACAGCCCAATCCACAGACTTTTGAAAAGGGAGCATCAAGTATTTTGTCACAAACCTATTTACTTGAGTAAGTCTAATACAGACTGTAGGCTTCTATGTGTCTATAGACTTGGGGTAAAGAGTGTAAAAAGCAAAATGATTTATCAATCATCAAATTTCATACATCAGCTCTGGTCAGTTTTTTTATGTGTCTATGTGGGTTGAAGCAAAATTTCATTCTTGTTGATGGCTCCAGTAAATGATTATATTAGATCCAGTGAAACACCATTTGATTAAGAGCATTTGAGTTTTTAATGTTAATATTTATAAATTACTTAAAATAAACACTATTACCACTAATGTACTATTTTCCCTTGTATCTTTCTGTGTGTTTGACTGTGGCACACATCTTCCCTGTCTATAGTTTTCTGTATCACACCTGCTGTGCTGTAATAACTAGCTCTGTGGCCACGGTAAATAAAGAAGTTATCTTTCTGTTCTTCCCTCTCTTCTTCCTCATACATCATTTTCCTTTCATGTCGTCTTCACTATTCCTTACTCTGTCCCTCACATAGTCACACACACACACACACACACACACACACACACACACACACGCACGCACATACTCAGTCACTCGCTCATAGGTCTGTCTCTTCTCAACCAGCCAGGTTCAGATAGAGGTAATGGCTCCGGGTAATTGTTCAAATTGTCACTTGGCCTTTTGGTGAGAGCGATGAAGGGAAGAAAGTACTCTTCTTGCAGTAATTCTCTGTCTTTCTTCTCTCTCTGTCTTTTCTCCTACTCTCTGTCCCCTGTCTTTATTTAATTTCAATCCAGAAAGATTTACTGGTGCAGCTCTTCCGTTCTAAATGCCAGGCACAAATGAGTACAGTGAGCCGCAAAATCACTCTCACTGTCCCTCTCTCACTCCTGGTTACTTTCTCTCTTGCTTACAATGCACACACGCACGCACGCAAGCACACACGCAATCACACACGTAAGCACACACGTACAGGGTTGCAGGTTAGTTACAATGTGTTAATCACACTGGGAGTATTTGTTCTTGCCTAGAGTACTACTGGGGCTAATAAGGCTGTACAGCACTTCTTTATCATGCTACCTGGGTGTGTGTACCCCTGCACATTGTCAGCATATGTGTGTCATGGCTTTTGTGCCAGCACCCGCCATGAATGTTTGTCAGTGATAATTTTGTATACCTGTGCGTGTGCATATACAGAGCCTTTTAATGTGAATGTGTCTGGTCTTTACACCTCTCCTGTTCCTCTTTATATTTGCAATTAGAGAGCTGAACTCATGTTCATTAAATATGCCAAATGAATCTGACATGTACTAAACAGTGAACTGGAACAGGAACTGTTGTCACTGGGTCCTCACTGCTGGTACTTTAGGGAAGTAGTTGTTGAGCGTACGATATAGTGGCGTTTATTTACTACTTAATTATTTCATTTATTCACTGTAACTTCATCATTTGAACAGAAAAACACACACATGTATACACACACACACACACACACACACACACACAGACATACACACACAAAAAACATGTTGCATTGTCATTGTGTCATTTGTCCTTAAACTAATACAAACTGTACAAAGAACTGAGTCCTTAAAAGAAATTAAGAGTTTTAGCCATTAGTATTCTAAACAAATTAAGCAATTTTATTTAATATTTATTTATAAAAAAATTGAGTTATGTTATATACTGAATATTATTTCTTCACTTCCCTGTTCATCTCTCTGACTGTTTGACATGTTATTTATCAAAACGCATATTCATTTCAATTCATCATCCATGTCCGCAAAGAGATATTTCAAGATAGATTACCTTATGTTTATCATACAGATGCACACACACACACACACACACACACACACACACAGACACACACACACACACACACACACACACACACACACACACACACACACGTACATAGGCACAGGCACAAACTGTCCACCATTCATTACTATTAATTTATCATACTCATTCTGGGAGTGTTTTCAGGGAACACTTAGTCTGATTGGTTATTCAGTAATTAGTAATATCACTAATAGTTCACTGTTTTTATCAGCTTTTATCCACTTTTAGCAATTATTAGATTGGACTGAGAAAAGTAAATGCTTGCAGCCCATTTATTACAAGCATAGTTAATCAAGGCAGGATTATCCATCATGGAGTTCAAATGGAAACTCTACTATTCTAATGTCAGTTTTTGGAGGGCCTCTAATGCTCACAAGTATCGATTGAGCTGTCCAAGGTCGGCAGACTAATGTATTAATTTTTCCCTGCAGTTGTCCACAATATATTTCTAATAAATCTTTGTCATTTAGAAGCATATTTTTATTTTCCTCAGAAATAAAGTGTCAGGTCTTTAAATCATTATTTCTAGTCAGCTTTTATGTCACATGCATATGCATAGTCTTTTTTTATGAGGCTTTATGGGGCTGTTTGTGTTACTTAAATAAATATGTATCTCCGAAAGCCCCAATTGGCTGACAGCGCTGATCAATCTTCAATCATATTCATGTTGGAGTTTCTGATTTTCTTTTTCTCAACAAATCTTTCATAAAGCTTTCATAAAGGTTTAAGAATGTGCATCTTTAATATACAAAATTTTGGTTTCTGCAAAATGGTATTATTTCATTGAGTTATTACATATAACAGCCATAATTGTGGTAGTGGGTGGTGCAGTTTCCACACTGCAGGAAGTTTGTAGAAGTTTTCAGGTAACCACTGTAACTTATTTTTAAAACTCAAGCAAATGCAAAGAGCTAGCCACTTTACTGTTCAACAATTTAGTATTTTGCTATATAATCAATGATATTGTGAGGTCAGTATGAATAATGAGAGACATTTACTCGTTCAGATTCATTTACTTGTTCTAAATTAGCCTTTGATAAGTGACGTATGTTGATGGCCTTTGCAATTAATATGTCGCTCTTCCAAAGAGAAAGAGAGAAAGGGAGAGAGACTATATCTACGTGCAGTTATTAAATGAGACATACGTTTAAGCACCAAAGACTTTCCAATTAATGTATGAGTGGCTGTTGTTATGACAAAGAGGTTAGGATAATTAATGTTACCTGTCATCCTGTTAGTAATTAAGCTCACATGACAGCATGTGTAGCTAGACCAGACTAATTGATTTCCAGGCCGCCAAACCTCAAACATATGTTTACTGTATCTACCGTCTGTCTCACCTCACCTTCCTCCGTCTCCTCTCGTCAGCCTTTGTCTCTTTTTTCATCCTGTCTTTTTTCCCTGTCTTACATCTTTCTTATATTTCCTCTCTTGATTACTCATCCATCTTGCTCAGTTTCTCCACTCCCTTTCTTTTCTTCCCCTTCTCCTACTGACAGGTGGTGTAGGTCATATGCCAATAGGGTGAGAGGTTAAAGGTTAAAGGCCATGTTAAGAGTCCATTAGTGCCCACCACTAACATTGAGCCTTATTGACCTGCGTGTGTGTCTGTCTGCATCTGCTTACACAAACACGTGCACTCAGAGTGCACGCATAATCTCAGCTATCCACATGCATGAGCATGCAGACAGATATGCAGATTAGGACTGAATGGTAATTTTGATTATTTTGACAGACATTCAGATACAATGATCAAGATAAAGCTAATTCATGTACACAGCACAATTCACACTTGAAGCAGTTTAAAAGTGCTTTACATACAATTTAATCTGACTTTAATTTAGAAGAAATTGAAATCAGTCTTTTAAAGTTGCCTTTTTCATATACATCCTAATCATTTTCTAATGAAGCACACATTCTTTTAAAACTCTGCCAACAAATATCTACAGTTTGATGTTATTTACTGTAGATGAAAATGAATGTATATGTATACATACCTGTCCAGTCCTATTGCAGATAGTTTATAACATAACATCTAAACCTTAATGCTCGGTTTTGGTTTGCATTATGGTGGAGGTCGTGATTCAGATCGATCACAGTTCACCATAGCAAGCACACCAAAGTTATTATTGTTGTTATTATTGTTATTAAATAACTAAAAATTCATCCATGAAACATTGACTTTCTTATGAACGTGCTGTGCACTCCACATGTCTAGATAAGGATTGTGATATAAAAACAAAAAACATTGCTCATGTCATATTTCGCTTTTTGCTGCTATTAATGAACCACACCATTCTGTGTCACCAGCTTGTCAAAACGGACGAGTTGAGTGGCTGCAGCTAATCCTGACCAATAACCTGAGCAGGACAGAGAAGACCAAACGATGTAGAAATTTTTAAGACAACAGTAATTACAGCTCCAAAAAGTTTGAGTGTGAGTGAATATAATGGATATGGGAGAAATCAACATTTATCATGACGTATTATGTGTGCTGCAGCTAAAATTTGAGCTGAGCTGCAGTTTTTCTGTCTGCGAACATGAAGGGTTTGAATTTTAATTGCAAGTGTTGTAGATGGATATAAATAATAAATAAATAAACCCAGGGGAACATTTTTTCAAAAAGATAAAAGCATCCATCAGTAAGAATCACACAGAAGCTGGTAGAAAAGCAGCTGGCCCAGAGGTGACATAAGGACTTGGGGTCTGTATTGACAAAATAAATCAATATTGATCCCTTCACAGTATTTTAAAAACCACAGAACATTGCTGAATGTCCAAAAGTGTTATTAGATAAATATCAGATATTCATGATGCAGTGTCCACCTTGTGGACACACATATGTAGTCTTGTATCAGGTCAGACACACAAGAATGTGTACACACAGACACTGTCACATGTGAAGTATCGGCCGATTCATCTCTCTGTCACTGCTGCACGGTGGCATGGCAAGAATCCTCGTCCCTGTGGAGCTCACCTCTCTGTGTCCTCACACAAACACACACACTTCATGCAAGCCCGGGCTGTATGTCATTGCTTAAAGTAATTATTACAGCTCCCTTGGCTCACATTTACACACTTCTTTCTCACACCTCTCTCTCTTTCTCTCAGTTGCCATGCCCATTGACAGTGTTATTTATTACTGCTTGACAACACTGTCTTCTTGCCTTCAGATATTAATTGCTATTTGTACATCATCCATCCATCAATCAATCAATTTAGGAGCTCCTTCGCTCATCACTTCACTCATTTATTCTTTTGTTAATCATGTATTCCTTTGTCTTTCAAATTGCAAAGACGTATTTGTTGAGCTCAGGATTTCATGTGGGGTGTAGTGCATTAAAAGCCGCAGTCAAAACAGGGTGAGTCCCTTAATTCCTCCACTTAGTCACTCATTCCCAGCTTTTTGTTTATTTACACCGTTGATTAGTGAATCCATCCACATGTCCTCCGATATCCACTCTTTTTTTTTTTTAATTTGTCCTTCCATTAGGTCTTCCACTTTATGACAGCTGGAATGTACTGTTGGAGCTATTTGTTCTGTTCTTGTATTGTCTCTTTTCCAAATGCCAATCACTGACTAAAGCTAAAAGGTGTTCTGTGTGTGTTCTCTACAGGCAGCCGGTCCAGCTGTGGAGAGGCCTGCAGGAGTGGACCGAGCCCAAGGCAAACACACCTTCAGTGGCAGGTCAGTTTCTGTGTTACTCTTGTACTGACGTTCACTGTGATATTGATCCATTCTGTTTCTATCCATCATGCTGAATCAGTGTGTTGATAAACCTCAGTAATGGGTTTGGTTAAATAATCTCAAAAAGCCACACTATCTCTCTGTCTTTAGGACTCTGTGTGTTACGTACTCAGTTTTTGTGTGTGTGTGTGTTTGTCTACATTCATGTTTATTGATGTTTATATGTGTGTTTGTGTCCTACTTTCTCTTCATTAAAGCTGTATTCTAATCCAGATCAAGGCCCTTACAGATATAGTTAGTGTAAAGAAGCTCCATCATTAGCCCACTACAAAAGACTGCCAAAACGCGGTCAGGGTCACACACACACACACACACACACACACACACACACACACACACACACACACACACTCACACGATGAAAATAAACAGCTACAAACACACTTGCATCTGTCTTTTTTTTTCTTTCTTTTTTTTTTTTTATAGGTTGTCGCAAGTGAACACACACATGCATACACTGATGACTGCTGCTTCATTAAGTGTTAGGGATGCAGAATGCACTGTGTCTCTGGTGAGCCTTTTAACCGTGCGTGTTTATGTGTGTCCTAGCTTATTTTAGCAGTGTGTGTGGGGCAGGGGGATGTGGGGGCAGGCTCATGCATCCTAGCACAGAGCGAGGACAGATCGTTTTCATACATGTAACAAACACGTAGCGTAAGGACTCCTTTGATTCTGTCTATGTGTATTCGTTTGGTTTTTTTTTTGTCTTCCTTTGATGACTGGGGTCTTATTGTTGTGGTTTTGAATATCATTCCAAACTGATGATGATCACGCATGTTGTTAACAACGCCGCACAGAGGCCATATTTTCATTTACTTGATGTAGGCCAAAGGTCTGTCTTCTTAGTGCCCACACAACTAAACCAGGGCCAGTCTCTGCATTCGCATTACTAATACAAAACCAAGGCAGTAAAATTGAGAAAGTGACTGTTACATCATTGATGAATGTGGTGTTCTGTCTGACAACACTGACCTCTGTTAATGGATAGTATATTAGTCTGTGATTTAGAAATCAGCAGGTCAGTATGGTCATGCAATTAATCTGCAGTTAATTCATAAATACTAAAACAAAATAATGTGTAGTTAACCTGTAACACAGACATGTACAGATAGAGAGTTAGGGCTGTGTGGAAAGAGTAATGTTGACCTCATCCTGAGCTGTTTTAGTCTCTCTCCATGGCAACCAGCTGCAACCACAGGGGACAGACAGAGATTAGCTCACTCACACATGTACCCTCACTCATATTCATTGTACCATACTTCCTCAAATAGTTGCCGGGGCCTTTATTTGCCTCGACTACACAAGGTAACAGGTCTTTGGTAGAGGCAGGCTTCATTTGTAATTTCCTCTGTTTGCTATACAGTATAGTATAACTGGCCATATTTTGGTAAGAAGTCTTGTAAAATGTTACTTCATTATGCTGTTCATACAAACTCAACACTTCCTGGAATCGTTTCAAATTAAAAGCCCTCTTGCGTTTCAGTGGAAAGAAAACCTCCATTTCTTAACACGCTGCAACACGCAGCCAGACAGGATCAGAATGAATGTATCAAATACTTAAGATGAGTAATCCAGAAGAACAAAGTGTTGAAAATAGCATTATTATGTTGTTGAATTGATTACATAAAAACAATAGAAATGTGCATTAATCAGCATGCACATTACATGACATGCTCCAGGAGTTTATCCACCCCGGGGGGCTGGCCTTTATCTGTTTGTGTCGACCATGCCCTTGGCCATTATTGGAGACTTTTAATTCACTCCTGGTTTTTATTTGAGTAAATATGGTATACTGCATAGAGGCACACTCTCCATCGAAGATCTGGGTAGTAACTGAATTTTTTCTTAGCTCTCTATTGAGTTATGATCAAATTATGACATTGAGTTACTGTAATACGCAATCCTTTCACCTCAGTTAATGAAGCAAATTCTGATTAAAATGATTAGACGGGAACATCTAAATGCAAGTCAATCAAATAAAATAGTTGGACAATTTTAGTTTAATTGCGCCTTACGCTAGTATACACTTCCATGCGGTGAATATGAAGGTCATTATTTTATATACGGACACCCTCACAGTTGTTTGATTTCCTCAAGAATTTTTATTTTTTTTTAACATATCCTCTCATGTACACACACACTCACACACACACACAACCATCTCAGCTGTGAGTAATGTAAAAGTGATGTAATGGTTTTTGTGGTTGTCGGGGAAACGATCCTTGAAATTGCAAAAAAAGTCCAAAATGAGTAGAGGAAGGCAGCTATAAATATTGGAACAGTAAAGCATTCGTTAAATAAGCGTGTGCGTGTTTGTGTTTGTGTTTGTGTGTGTGTCTGTGTGTGTGTCTGTGTGTGTGCGGGCCTTTTGAGTGTGAAGCTACACCTATAAATACAGTAATGGCTTATCATAATTTTAACCACACAGCACGCTCATCGCAAAACTCATTACCTTTGAATCAAAATGTCCTTTTTATACGGGGAAACAGATTTACTGTAAATTGGTTTATTGAAATAGCATTGCCAGTATATTATATTTCTTTGAGAAATAAGGCTCTGTAATGGAGGCGTTTTAGAAGGGAGGAGGTGAAGAGGTAAATAGGTTTCACTGGATGCACAAAACAAACTGGATGTGAAAGGGGTTTTCCATGGATAACAGAGTTTATTCATATGTCATTTTGGGACCTAACTCTCTGATTCAACAGTGAGAATCCCTGTTGTGATGGTAATGTGATACTTGGTCTGTCTGTTAGTAAATCTCTCTCTCCCTACCTATTTCTCTCTGTCCATCTGTTTTTCTATACCCCTGTCTTTCTTCTCTATTTCGTTTCTTCCTTTTGTATTCTTCTTTCCAGCGTTGTTCCTGTTTGTCTGTTTCATCTTCTCCCATCCTATAAGTCTCTCTTTTCATATGCACAACAGGATAAACATAATGCATGAGCAACTGTTGACCTGGTGCAGACCTGCAGTTGTACTCTCTCTTATTCTTCACTTACCACACAATATGTATTAATCTTCCAAGGTTTGGCCTATATCACTGGAAACCAATATTGCAATAAATAGTGGACCTTTTGTTAATTCTTTGTACTGAAGGATAAATATTATTACTAGTAGTAGATTTAACATATTCAGTCGTAGAGATGTGCCGATATACCAGTACAGTATACCTCAGCAGAATGTCCTGATGGTAAAAATACCTTACTATGAAATTTTGTTTTAGAAGGCAATGAGAACTCAGCACAACTCTCCTGTCTCCTAGCACTTTTATTTTGATAAACCATATGGGAGTTTCTTTTACCTGTCAAAGACACAGCAGTCACAGCAGAGACTGACAACCAGGTTCTACTCTTGCAGTAACAGCCAATCAAAAAAAAGGTGTTAATATGTATCAAAACCTAAATGGGTGCATACAATCTAAGTGAAACAGAAACCATTTACAACCAATTTTCAACCAACTATCAATTATTAAATGGCCAGCCTGCTTTTGTTAGTTAGTTGTTTAGTGTCTTTGATGTTAGTTTTTTTGCAGGGTCCAACAAAGATGCAACATGTCAGTTTGTTAGGTTTGATTTAAATCCAAGGCAAATATGGTCTGAAGTAATTTTACTATATTATGTAAAAATGATTGTAGCATAAAAATTTGATGCTGAAATCCTATTCACTAGTAAAGAAAACATTTTGGTATTTGTTTACTACAACTTTCTAAATACATGAGATATAATGTAATGCGTTTTAATGCAGTATACTTACACTTGATTGTTATTGATATCGTTAAGCTGTGTGCTCTTTCATTCATCAAAGAACTACTATTTATAGTGTGTTTTCATTTCTTTTGTGAATGTCTGTATTTCTGTATTTGAATACATTGATCTTTGGCAGCATTGTGCATTTTTACTGGTTTCCCTTTACTCTCTACATCTCTTGTGCTCTCCACTTTGAAGGCCAGCTTAGAGAGAAAAAGAGAGGGAGAAAGGGAAATGATAAATAAGAAGAAGGATGAGAGGGTGAGATGCAGTGAGAGGAAGAGAGTGGTTTGGTAATGCGCATCCTCCTTTTTTGTTACTTCTCCTCTGTGTTTCTGTCTTTCATAGTGAGGATCAGTGAAGTGGCAGGTGGATAAAGAGAACACCTGCTCTCTTCATCTCTCTCTGCTCCTCTCCCTCTCCCTCTCCCTCTCTGTGTGTTTGGCCCTTTCTCTCCGTCTCTTGTTCTCTCACATTGCGCTCCCTCTCCCATTTCTTCTCAAGTCTCACCCATTTTGTCTCTCTCTCACCCCCACTTCATTTTTTGCATTGATGCAGCCTGTCAAACATCTCACACAAAAAATAAAAAAAGGAAATACAAATGGATCTCAAGTGCTTGTGTGTGTGTGTGTGTGTGTGTGTGTGTGTGTGTGTGTGTGTGTGTGTGTGTGTGTGTGTGTGTGTGTGTGTGTGTGTGTGTGTGTGTGTGTGTGTGTGTTCTAGTGGGAGTGTTAGAGATCAGAGGCACAGCAGCAGGAAGGGATAGAGGGAGGGGTGGATGTTATTTTTTCCTCTCATATTAATGCTATTCATTAGCCTTGTCTAATTAATTCACTGCCTCCTCCTCCTTTCATTTCAGTATATCTTGCTTCCAGTCCTCCCTTGCTTCTTACCTTCTTTCCTCTTTCCCCTCCCTGTTTTCTTCAGTTTTCTGTATTTTTTTCCCCTTCTCTCTTCCTTTTTACCCCGTATACTTTTTTGCCTTGCTAGCAATGTCAATCTAAAGATGGCATTTGGTTGGCCAAGCACCGTGGTGGAGACTGAAATATATCAACAAATGTTGGATGCATTGCCTTGCAATTGGATAGATATCCAACGTCTCCACAGGATGAATCCTGTGATCCCCTGACTTTTCCTTGCGTAACCATGGTGTCAGATTCTTCAGTTATCCAGTGAAAGACCTCAATATATATTGGAAGGATTTGCACAAAATTTGGTACAGACATTCAGGATTCTGTTCGCTAGTAAGATTGACGACGTTATGACTTCTTCTCTTGCACAATCGCAGGGAAAATTTTCATTTTTTAAAGAAAAAATTTATGTCCAAAAATCCTGGAAGACTAAAAGCATTTCCAACAGCCTCGTCTGTGCCTTTTGTTTTGTGCTATTTATCAAATGTTAGCATGCTAAACTAAGATGGTTAACATTGTAAGCATTAAATTGGCTAAACATCATCTTTGTTGTTGTTAGCAGGTTGACATCATTCATTCTACATTCCAATATTATATGTACCCTACCAATCTTTAAGTATAAGCAGATAGTCCATTTATCAATTATGACCAGAAGTGTTGTTGCAGAACAATATGATGTCACAGTCAAGTTGACCTTTGAGCCTTTGGATATAAGTGTCATCACTTCATCATTTTATCCTATTAGACATTGTGTTAAATTGTGTCATAATTCTTGTATGAACTCTTGAGTTATGGCCAAAAAACGAGTTTTGTGAGGTCAGAGTGACCTCGATGTTTGAGCTTTGACCACCAAAATCTAATCAGTTCATCCTTGAGTCCAAATCAATATTTCCGCCATATTTCAAGAAATTCCCCCAAGGTGTTACTGAGATATCTTGATCACAATATTTAAGGATTTATGGTCAACCTGAAACATAAAAACTATAACAAAACCAAACGATGTGGAGGCCAGGGGAGAGAGAAGGACTGACTGACTGCCACCAGTGTATATAATGAAGCCAGGCCAGGTGAGCTGAATTTCCCTGTCAGCTGCTGTCCACTCACCAGGCTCCAACAGGGAGAGGCTTGCCCAGAGAGGGTCGTCACATTTTCCAAAATTGTTTTGTTTTCTGAGGTGTTCTTGGAGATTTTTCACTACCAATTACAATCAATCAATCAATTTATTTATTTATTCTTTGGAACTGAGAGCAGCTCTCCCATTTCCTTTGTGTATTACATATTGGAAGAGCAGTGTTTTTAGTGTGTAGTTTGACTTTTCAGTGTACTGTAAGTCACTTTTCCCATGTAAACACAGAACACACTCAACACCTGCTCAGAACTAGAACAAAGTTTAGAATTGGAACACAATTTTAGTCTTCTTTATCTCTTATCTCCATCTTTTTTACCTCTCCACTGCCTCCATTCTTTCCTCCCTTTTTCATTTTCTCTCTACTCCCTCCCTACCTTTCTCCCCACTTACATACATTTCCCCCTCTGTCCTTGCCATCATTTCTCTCCCCCTCTCTTGCAGTCCCTTGTTTCTTACTGTCTGGATTAACTCAAATTTGCTGAGTGGCGATGAGGCAGCATCTGCTCTCTTTATGTGTGTGTGTGTGTGTGTGTGTGTGTGTGTGTGAGCTGGAGAGACAGAGACAAAGAGAAAAGGGAAAGTTGTTTTTGCACTTCGCATCTCTCCCCTGTCGCCACCCACCATCATCAACCACCCTCTCTCTGGAGTTTATCAGCATCTGCACTACCATCAGTTCATGGAGGTTTAGGGATAGATGGTCTACAGAGAGGGAGGGAGACAAAACGAGCACACAGAGTTAGAGACAGAAAGAGAAAGGAGGGTATAACCAAAGAGCACAAAACTAAGTTCAGACAAACTCACTTAGAAAAACGCACACACACAGGGAGCAGAGAGAAGGTCAGGGGAGGATTAATGGCTGTGCTCTGATAGATAAACTAATCAAACAAACAAAGACACACATTAAAACACAGACAGAATGTAAAGCAGACACTCGCTTGAATAATCCAAACTAGACAGAGGCATTGAGAGATTCAAAGAGAGGAAGAAACCCATAGAGATGACTGGCACAAAAAAAGTTTCGACAAACAAGCACACACACACACAGAGAGCAGTCTGTAGTTTTGTTGACTTTGAATAGAGTGTTGGCATCCCCTTCTCTATGGGCTGGGTTCACAGACATGGATTAGGTCCTTGACAAAAAAAGTATTTTTAGCACAATGGATGCATGCATGGAAAGGATGTATCAATTGAGGATAGTAGTTTTCAACCGTAACCTCAGGAGACACACATTTTCAGTACTGTTGTTATTCTGGTGTCCGTCTGTATTTGTGTGGCACAACACGTGTTTGTGTGTGTGATCTTTCCCACATTGTGTGATCGAGCCTTTTTCTCTTTCTCTGTCTTATTTGTACCTTTTTTTATTTACCCTATTAGTCTCTGTCATGCTTTATATTCTGAGTGTATATCTACAATGAAGGATTGATCAGATTTTTTATGTGACAAGCCTTTATCGTGTGTTTTCCAGGTAGCTTGTGTCACAGATTTGTGTGTGAATGGTTGATCATTATGCAGAGTATCTCTGGAAACAAACAGAAAGACTGAACAGGGGGAGATAAACTGGGGTTAGATTGTTCCCATTGGACTTGGAAATAACTTAAAATATATAAAAAAGATAAATAAAATTTTGTGGGATTAAGAAAATACAGGTTTTCAACATTTTCTTTAATGAGTAACTCATTTTCACAGTCCATACAATTGAACTATTGGACAAAATTCATCAAGACAGTGGCAGTAAAACGTATGTGAACCCTTTCGAGTGACCTGGTTTTCTGCATTAATTGGTCAGAACATGTGCTGAAGTGTAGACAAACACAATGTGCTTAAGCTAATATCACACAAACAGTTGCAATCTTTCTGTCTTTATTGAACACAGCCATTACAAATCCACAGTGCTGGCAGAAAAAAAGTGAGTGAACCTTCGGGTTTGATAACCGGTTGAACCTCCTTTGGCACCAATAATCTCAAACCAGCTCTTCCAGTAGCTGCTGATCAGACCTACACAATGTTCTGGAGGAATCCTGGACCATTCTTCCTCGAGAGCTGCTTCAGCTCAGACATACTGTATTCTTAGGATGACTGGTGTGAGCAGCTCTCTTCAGTTCATTCCACAGCATCTCTACTGGATTAAGCTTTCCAGAAGATGGATTTTCTTCGTCTGAAGTCACTCTCTAGTAGATTTACTTTGATTCGTGGTGGTCATTGTCTTGCTGATGCACAGTAGGAGCTGGGTGATTCAGCCACCCTGACATTATCCTGTAAGATACCTTGATAAGTGGAATACATTTTCATTTGGAGTCATCTTGGCTGGGTGTCCACTCTTAGGATGAGTGTCTGCAATTCTAAACCATCTCAATTCACAGATGAAGATTTATGCAAAGCAATTTTTAAATGTAAGCCCTTTTTGCGAGGCATGGTTTACATCAATGGATGTTTGAGTGGTTTATAAGTCAAACTAGCTTTAACCCACACCTCCAGTCTTCTTTCATTGTCTGGACTCCAGGTTGATAACTCCTGACTCCAGTTAGCTTTTGTTGATGCCATTAGCCCAGGGGTTCACATACTTTTTCTAACCATCACTGTTATTGTTTGCAATTAAGTATAATTTTTATTTATTGATTATGATTGTAAAACATTCTTTCCATGTGCTAACATACTGTTTTACTGCCTTAATGGAGAAAAAAAATCACCTCAAAACACCTCAAATCCATAGAGCACACATTCTTTTTCTTGTCTCTATGTGCCTTGGATCTGTCTCGTGATCTGTGTGTATCCTGGGATCAGCACTTTCCATAATTACTACAGAATAGTTCAACATTTGTAACATTTTATACTCATGTCTCCTCATGTCCAATATTGTGTTATTTTTAGTGTTAAGTCAAAGCTGTTAGTGTGACGGAACTTGCACCTGTAGTGTATTTGACTATACTAATATTACATATATTGTTTTTTTTCCCCACTGATTTGATGTTTGTGGTGTGTGTATGTGTGTGTAGCCTGACCAGGACAGTGGAAATCCTGGGAGAGGACAGTCCCCTGGGAATCCATGTGGTTCCCTACTGCTCATCACTCAGTGGAAGGTGAGTTGTGCATTCACACGCTCAGTCACATAGGTGTATGCACACAAAAACAACAGATACCCATCTGTAAAAGCCCTTATTCTGCCCTTTCACCTCAGAAAGCCTTGCCTGTTTACCAGCTACAGTATGTCCCAGAGTTATACTCTCGTAATCCTGTTCTGTACTTGAAAGGAATTCTTTGTCCCCTGCACTGCAACACACACACACACACACACACACACACACACACACACACACACACAATGGAAAAAGGAAGAAAAGGAAGAAAAATTGCACAGCTATGCAGGGCTTTTATTTGGGTGTGTGACAGTCAGACAGTGGAAGGGGGATTTCCTAAAGGAAAGCAGGATGAGTTTTTATGGCTGTTCTCATGACTCACCTGACCTTACCGATCTCCTCCTTAAGTTTCCCCCTCTTCCTCTCGCTTTCTCTTGTCTGTCTCTCCCTCTCTCTCTCTTCTCTTTTTCCTCTCTTGTCCAGCTTTACTGTGTCATCTCCTCCCTCTTTCCTGAACACCTCCTCTATCTCTCTCCACCATTTACCATAATCTCTTTCACCTCTTAACCTACTTTCATCCTTTTGGAGCTCAAGCCTTTTGTGTGTCACTGTCATCATTTCTGCTTTGTTAAGCAGTGTTTTGATGAGGAAACGGTAGATGTTATAGTCTGAGGATACTGAAAATGTTTTTTCAGTCCATTCTACCATCTTACTGTTTGTAAATGTATATGCCTTTACACCTGTCTATCTGCTTGTCTTTTTATGTCTTTATACTGTGTGTGTGTGTATGTGTGTGTGTGTATAAGACCACTCTGCTCCTGCACTGGCTTTTATCAGTAAATGGGGGATAATATAAGTACATATACAAATTGACACACTTTCACAAGTCATTCCAAGAACGTGTGTCCTTGTGTATGCTTACAAGTATACAAGGATTTAACAAAAATGGATGAAATGCAGCTTGTAACCTCCCTCTCTCTCCTCGCTTGCTTTCAGGTCTCTCGGTCTATACATCCGTGGAGTGGAGGAAGAGAGCCGCTCAAGGAAGGAGGGCTTGTTTCAAGAGGACGAGTGCATCGTCAAGATCAACAATACTGACCTAATAGACAAGACATTTAGCCAGTGGGTGCAACACTGTTTGTCTGTGCTAGGAGTACAGATACATGCATATGCAATCATGACCAGGGAAGGATTCATTTTCCATTTTAGAATGACAGTATATTGTCAGTCCATGATTCTGGGTTAATGTAGGGATGGACGCCGGTCTAATTCATTGAACAGGGTCAGTTCACCTTAATTATAAAAAGCAAACAAACAAAAACAATCCCATGTTTTCTCACCTTTCTCCAGTGATATCTAGCTATGCAGGAAATTCAGTTTTTTTGCTCATGTTTTAATGAATCAATGTTTTAATGGAGATAACATCCTTCACCCCACACCAAGTACAGTTAACTGAAATGCTTAGCTGCACCACTACAGAGAAGAAATCATTAAAACTAGATTAGATTTGAGCCTTAAATATTGTATGTAGGTTTGAGTACCCAATTAAGTCACATTAAAGTTGCAGATGCCTCACCTACTGTGATTTTTTTAAACACTATCAGAAAAAGAAAAAAGTGCACCAGAGTAGTTGCTTTCATGCAGAAAACCTGTTGGAGTCAGGTCTGGCCTGTCTTTTCTTATTCTTCACTGCTGTCCGTCCTTCTGTCTGTTTTGTTTCCTTCTTTCCATTGTCAGAGGGCTTGTATATCACTGTTGTAGTGGCATCACCGAGAACGGCAGAAAAGACTTGGCAGATGTTTGTAGAGTGTTGCTTTCAAAATCATCTGCGTGTGTGTGTGTGTGTGTGTGTGCATGTCTTAGAGCTGGCCTTCTTGTGTCTTCACGTTCCATCTCATTCCTCTCAGGCAAGATTTGTTCAAGATTCATTTGAGACCAGATGTTTCTCAGTAGAGTTTGCTTACTGTAGCATTGAAGCACCTGAGACAAAGTACATTAACATGAGAGTATTTGGGAATGTAACATGATTGCAGAGCATTAAAATGACAAAAGACACACTTGTAAAAACGATTGCCACAGATTACGGGGACCGATGTGGATGGTACAATGATTATCACACATTACAATGTCTACATAGTCTACACAACAGTCCTTGTCCAGTGTTCAGTGTGGTAATGAGATTATATGTGAGGTATTTTATGCTGTACTGTAGGTAAAGGGATTATCACCGGAGGGGTTTGTGCCTATTGTTCAAAAACAGGTGTATACTCACTCTCTCACTAACACCAGTTCACACATACATGCACACACACACAGTTTTTCACCCGTAGACATTCAGTCTAAAACACATGTACACACACATCCATACACGTGAGCAAACTAGTCTTCAGTCTCGCATGAGATACATCCAATTCATTTCTTAATATTGACAGCACACACACACGCATGCGCACACACACACACACGCATGCACGCACACACACGCACACACACACACACACACACACACACTCACACACACACTTGCCAGTATTGTTCTGTCATGGCAAGTGTATTTAGATATACAGCTTGGTCCAGTGAAATATGTGTAAGTAGGCCACTGATAGTCCACTGATCCCTGTGAATGCTATGTCCACACACACACACACACACACACACACACAAACACACATGCACTGCCATTGTCCCAGCTTGGCAGCTGTATTGAGGAAGCCTGCTTGATTATAATATCTTTTTTTACACAAATGTGCCTGCACATGTTGTCCAATCAGGAACAACAATGATATCATCTGTGCACAATGGCCCCAATACACACGTCAACACACACAGCTTACACATCTAGTTTCATTGTACTGTATTGTGGTCTTAATACAATGAAAATCACTTCAAGTGTCATTCAGCAAGGTGTGACACAAGCACTTGCTTAGAATGCTTAATGTGTTTAACGGTCTCAATATGCAAATCCTGCCTGAGAAGAATGAAGAAGAGGTGACCACCCATCCCCAAACACGCAGACTCACAATGCCTTAGAAATTATTCTCACTTGGAGCGTCATTCACAGAAGTTGGCTCTTGTAATTAACAAACAGAAAAATATCAGAGGATCACTCTACCCTGTGTAGACTGGCAGGTTTAATGGGTACAGTTGATTTGCTCTGGTGATCAAGTGATCATCATCATATTAATATTATCAGGTATTATTATTGCATATCTAACCTATTGAAACGTACACATCCCTCATACATTACTTTCTAAACATAGTCTCTAGTTACGGAAACATTATGATCATTACATGTAATAATAATCTAGGCAGGAAACAATAGGAGAGTAATCCAATCAAATTTAAATAAACTGGATTTTCTCTGTCGGTTATCTGAGGTGAAGGATGGTGTGTACCAATCGCTCCTGACACAATGGTCCCGTTAACTAATTTAGCATAATCTGATATAAACTAATTGTTGGCACAATCATCTTTTTTTATAGATCACAAGATTATAATGGCCTGCTGCACAGGTGTCATGGTTCTGTGTCGCATCCCCTGTTCTGTCTTGTCAGGAGCTCAGTGAAGATAAAAACAGAAACAAACACAGTGAGAGGAAGTGACCACTGGCATTGGGAAAATAGATAGAAATAAACATTTAAGGTATACAGATTAAAACAATATAATGCAGGTTAGATTATAATGTATATCTATCTATCTATCTATCTATCTATCTATCTATCTATCTATCTATCTAATGAACAACAGTTAGCAAATGACACAAATCTCAGTTTTTACATATGTGTTTTATTTTTATACAATAAAATATATAAGATATTTTTGTAGATTTATCCAAGACTAGTTGTGGAAAACTCTTTTTTTTTTTTTTTTTATTTAATTTAATGAGCTTAGAAATTTCATTTGATTTCACATTCTTATCAGATTTCTCTCCAATGTCTCCTACTTTATAAGGCACACCCAATAAAACACATAATTTTACAACAAAACAAACATTAGAAATAACAATCTTTACATCAAAAATAAGCAGTTGCAATGCAATCAGTTTCATCGCTTGACATCGCTTACACATGTACTGAAGTCTTAAAAGAAAATAGTGCACAAACTGGATGCAGTGCACTAAAACCCAGTGAAACATGACCGCTGGCTACTGAGAAACCAAACTCAGTTTTCACCAGGTTAACTTGGGTTAGATAAAGTAGTCACCTACCAACTATGTTTTTCACATCATTGTGCATTTTAAATAGGATTATGACATATTCATGACTTTTCAAATAAATAAGCAATATAAGACATCACCTCAGGTTCTCATGACTTCTGATAAGCACTTCTCATTATATCCGATATTTAAGAAACTAGATAATCATTTGATTAATTGAAAAAAATGAACTGCCAATGAAAACAATTGGTAGTTATAATAATCTCTCTTGAAAATGACAAATAACTCAATCTGTTTAGTAACAATATATGAGCCTAAAATATGTAATGGTTTATTACGATATTTGAAAATTGAACAGCCCATTTATAATCATTAGCTATTAAAGGGAACTTGTTTAATTTGTCATTTGTAATTACATTTATACTGTTATCTTTTATTATTATGTTTCTTCTATTTGAGTTATGTATCCTTTGATAATGACTTTGCTTGTCAGAGATTGATGTATTGTATGTAATTATGATTAATGGCATGATTAGTTTTAGTGGTAAATGAGTGTGGACAACACATACCTTACTTAAAACTCCACTCACTTGTTGAAGAAAACTTTTGCTCTGCTATTACCTCTTTTGCTTTGCACCAATCACCTACCTCTCTCTTTCTCTCCGTCTCTTTTTGTCTTCACCCCTCTCCTCCTCCACCCTTCCAGGGCCCAGGAAGTGTTTCGTCAGGCAATGCGTTCCCCAGTTGTCCGCTTGGAAGTAGTTCCCTCCTTCAACAGAGAACGCTATGAGAAGAGCCTGATTGGTCAGCTGTTTGGCAACAGTGCCGGTCCTGACAGCAGTCCCCGAATCGCCAAAACCAAAGAACCACCTCCGCCTGTCAAAGCCAAACCTATGTTTAAGCCCTCTGAGAATCCAGCCACACGACTGGCAGAGGATGCTGCCGTTCTGGAAGCTGCTGTCAGTGTAAGTTGCTCTGCTCCAAGTCGAGAGTTTAACATGGATCACTCAGAGACATTTTGATTTCTGAACTTACTGAAACAGTTTTTTTTATGTCACATACTGAATATACAGTATAAGACGGTTGGAAAAGGTTTAATGATAAATATGGCTGCCTAAAAACCTAAGTACCTCCTCCAATCTTCCTCCATCCAACGACCTGCATTTTTATTTTGTGCATGATTTCCGACTTCTGAATCATGTCAGGATATGTTTAGTTTGTAGAAACAGTATGAACCTCACATTATTTTTCCTGTCTCTCTGCTCGAACCATAAAGTGTTTCCTATTCAAACACATGTAATTGTGGCGTCAGCATCACCATGGTGACATGGCTGACATTTGAAAAACAGCTGGCATAGAGGCAACAGTTACTTAGCAACAGATGAATAT